>NC_092252.1:1854329-1879329 GCF_036320965.1 Panulirus ornatus | reverse complement strand
AGTTGGTGGGAGGCATCGTAGTTATTAGAGGAAATACAACTGTATGGTTGTGGGGAAGAACTGGACGAGTTTTACGTGCAATAAAGCGAGTCTCACTGAAGGAGCTGTGTTGTTCCTCGGCCATGATAGCCAACATAGCAACCCTGATAACGATGCCATGTTATCCCTCGCTCGTGATTACAACAAAGGAAAGTCAAAGGCCGTGAGGATTGTTGGCAAATACGATTTGTACCAAGAAATTTGCCCACATCAACTTGAACGCGAGCGTAATTGGAGTGTGACGAACTGAATTTCCTCCCTGGCTATGCTGAAGTGAAGGATTTCAGAGGATTGCATCTGGAGTTACTTACTGTCTTTCGTATCTTAGTATAACTTGGAAGGAGTCTTGATCATCATGAGTTAATGACCTGTTGTCATGGGTGGTTTTCAGAGAATTCTCTGTTCCTGAAGTTCTTCCTGAACACATTAAGAGGTTCTGATGAAACATTTGAACCTCCTAATATGAGGCTATACGCAGGTTCTTGCGCTGCTTCAGCTTGATTCCTGAAGCTTATGTACTCCAGCTTGACTCCTGAAGCTTACGGTGTTCCAGCTTGAAGCATAAGCTAAACTGGCACCGCTGTGACTCCCTTGACTTTTTGATAATGAGAAAAATCAACCAAACTCCCGTTAAGAAACATTATGAATACTGATCATCATCATCTCTCGTGATGTGCAATGATTTGCATTGTGCAACATTTGCTTAAGGGAAGATCTGGAGGTAATACGTTTGGAAATGTAATGAGGAGACGTTCTTAGTGTGTTAAAAGAGTTCTAATGAAAATGTTCTGTTCATCTGTCGTAATATTGTCTGAAACATCCACATTTGCTTCTAATGCTATCAACCCAGATTCCCTCACGCGTGAACTTTGACCTTCGTATTGAAGGAAGGAACCACGGGAACAAATTTGTTTTTTGCGATGGAATTCCCTGTGGGCCATTGTTCTCCAAATAGAAGGACGGAGCCCTCGCGGGGCAACGCCTGTAACTCGAGTGAACGAAGCAGTTATCATCATTCGTTACAATGTCAGTAGAGGAAACCGCTGGGGGTCTGTTGACACGCACCCCCCCTGGTGTACCCCCACCATCCCGACGGAATATGTCCGTGTCATTTCTCTTCATGACCGATGTTACCGTAAAGGTACACACCTCACCTCATGACTTCTTAATCAAATGCTGATATAAATGATTATGATTTACTGAGTGATTACTGTCACCAGTGACGGGTGGAGAGAGAGAGAGAGAGAGAGAGAGAGAGAGAGAGAGAGAGAGAGAGAGAGAGAGAGAGAGGCATGTAACACTCCTGCAGGAGAAGTAACAAGGTTCCTAGGCAGCGTTACCATCCTGAGAACTCTGACTTGTGGTCTTTGTAAAGTTCCTCGGCTGTTGTGATACCCAGATCCATCATTTCAGGATATTCATCCAATCATTTCAAAGAGGCTGTGTGTGTAATAAGAGGCTCAGCTAATTCTTATTAACTTTCAAATTCATTTAAAAGATAACTATTAAGATTTGTGTAACAATGGTCTTTATCAGGGATTTATGTAATCCATAAGGATGAATATAGCAGAGCAGTTGATCTAATGGGTCGGCTATACATAATGAGGATGTCTGTGGTTCTAGAATCATCCGTGACACTTGAAGGAGTTGAAGATTTATCGGTTGGTGGGCGCGGCTTGACGTGGACGGCCTTAATGACCCTGGCAGTTGCTAGGCTTAAACCGCGACCAAACAACCAGCCAGCCTGGTAGGGAGGAGGGTGGCCTGCGACCAGCCAACCTGGTAGGGAGGAGGGTGGCCTGTGACCAGCCAACCTGGTAGGGAGGAGGGTGGCCTGCGACCAGCCAAACTGGTAGGGAGGAGGGTTGCCTGTAACCAGCCGGAGTCGTACATTCCATCGTCATCACCAGTCCTTCTGTGTCTCCTTATGCAACATCTCCTCCTCCACCTGCTATATTACTCGTCGTCGATAACCTGCAACTCTACTTCTACCAGGTGTAAACATTTGCATCTACCGCTGCTTGTACACAGGAAAACACAAGGGATCACCTTAATCTGTGGCTGTTCTGGGCAATGATCACGAAATTCCAGACATCTCATTTTACTTTTCCCCTTATAATCGTTCCCTGAAAACACACACACACACACACACACACACACACACACACACCCACACACACACACATACACACTCACTCTCTCTCTCGCTGTCTCTCTCTCTCTCTCTCTCTCTCTCTCTCTCTCTCTCTCTCTCTCTCTCTCTCTCTCTCTCTCTCTCTCTGATGCATAGGAATGAGATTTTTCAAACGTCGATAGTCTTATGGGTTCCAGTATCTGGGGAGTCTCTTGGGATGTTCTGGGGGTTCCAGTATGTGTGGAGGTTCTGGGGGTGTTCCAAGGGTTCCAGTACCTGACTATTTCCGGCCGGTCCAATTCTTTAAACCCAACTTCTCAAGTTCCATAACTCCTGGTAACGAGGGCACTCGAACATCCGTTTTCTTTTCTTTCACGAAAATTACCACTTGGTTGATGATCTTCCGCTGTTTCGTGGAATGTGTTTGAGAGCTGAAACCGCTCATCTCGGGGACAAGGGTTCGAGTGTAGTACAAGATAAATGCGAGGGTGATGTCTTCCTGCTTACCCTCCTACCGTTCTCCTTCGCCTGCTGTCTCCAGCCTCGTGATCTGCGAGGTAGACCAGTGTGGAGTTTGTCTCGTGTTGTTCTCGTTGACCCGAAAGGTTATTAAGTATTCATATTGTTTTCCCTTTCCTGCTTCTCCTGAGTGTTAGCTATCCTGCTGCTCCTGAGTGTTACCTCTCTTACTGTTACTGAGTATTACCTGTTCTATCGTTCCTGAGTGTTACCTGCTGCTCCTGAGTGCTACCTTTCCACGGCATCTCTCACACGTCCACAATCCCCGTACCTTATCTGGAGGACGACAGAAGCAGGGAAGCAGGACGCGTTGTGCCGTTCAAAGGAGGGCACGAAGCAGACACGCAGCCCCCGTCCACCGAAGCCTTCGTCCCGACCTTCTCTGTGACTCTGATGTGTTTACGGCTTTTGTTATATAAAAGTTAAGTTGAGATTACAATAGACTGTGTCTTAGGCTTAAGTATTGACCATAGGCTTAACATTTGTTTACTTTTGGTAGCAGAAGATAGAGAGGTGATCAGAGGAGGACCTAACAGCCAGCGGCACTCGTCTGTCTCCATCACCACCATCTCCATCATTATCTCCACCAATCCCCCCCATCCACCATCACCACCACAGTCACCACACCCACCACCACCGTCTATCTCCACTCTCCTCCCTACCCCCCCTCCAGTACTATCACCAACATCATTCATAACCACCCCCACGTTCCCCCTCCCCCCCCCTAACCCCGCATCCCCCACTCCCCTCCCCTGGGGTCTCGCCCACACCGGCTGACAAAATCAATGTTATTCTTTAGCGTTGCATCTCGTCAAGAGGTATTGATTCCCAGAGATTCGTCCCCCCCCCCGCCATCCCTCCCTCCCCTTCCCTCCCTCTCTCTCCCTCAGAGCCCCCTTTCCCTCTCCCTTCCTTCTCCCGTCCTCTCCCTGGGGTCTATGCCATACCTTGTCAACTCTCTCGGTATTGAGCACAAAGGCTAAGCTGACACAAGGTAATAATCTCACATCACTCACAGGCGGTACAGCAGCTGATCTCTGCCCTGGTTAAACTCACGGCTACAGTTTGACCCGTAAATGGCCAGTTCTTTATAGATGTAAACCTGTGATGCCACAGGCCTGACCCACAAACACCGCCAGGGCGTTACGGAAGCACCAATTCTACCGATACACTATAGAAATTGGGTCAGTAGGCCAGTGTTGACATATGGTTAAGACTAATTGACGCCATCAATTATCGTCCTTTTTTTAATCCTATTAATCAGAATCGGTCGAGAGTCGTGGGTGTGACTTCCCCTCAGCGAGGGTCGTTGTGGTGGTGTTGAACCTCTACACTGGTGTTATTTTTAGGTCCCCCTTCCCTCCCCCCCAACCTGGTGTTTTATGTACAGCTGGGTCGTGGTGTGGGGTGTGTAGGTGGGTGGGGAGGTGTGTGGGGTAGCGTGGTGTTTCGTGGGGAACTTCTGAATGTTCTTTGCATTATTAATCTGTCCATGTTTGTGTTTTGGGATAAAGTTGTATAGGTGTAATGTTGGTGATAGATTATACCCTCCTGTTTCTCTCTCTTGAACTCTGTCTCTTTACCTACCTACCTACCTGCTTAACTGTCTCTATCTCTCTCATCATCTCTCTCCACCTGCTCATCTGTCTCTCCACCCATCTCTGTATGTGGTAGGTGGTGGGTGGGTGGTAGGCAGCCACGCACCAAGGGGGTACGTTACCGGTGCTACCCGCCTGGGTTTCGAGAGGGTTATTGACGGATGCTCAGTGAGCTAGCACTTCAGTGGCTGTCAAGTGTCGCTCCTTTGGCCCAGATGACTGTCTTTACAGCCTCAGCCACACGTGGGCCGTTGGTCATACAACCTGATCATCTCACACAAACGCTTGACCACGTAACGCACACGGCTCGCTCTTAGTGACGTTAGATTTTCCTGCGGTGAGCGCTACTCGCTAGCCCTGTCTTGTGACTAACTCCCGCCGTGAGTGACTCATCATACTCATCATGCTCATCATACTCATCATACTCAGCATGCTCATCGTAAAGAATGATCATTCTCTCTCTTATTGAACGAAGGGAAACGTAAACAGAAGTATATTGCAACAGAAAACGAAATGAAATATCTGGACGTTAATGGCGACCGTGGGCAGCCTCACTGTGTCACTCAGGGTGATGTTTCAAAGTGGTTTGGTCAGGTCGTGTAAGGTGGTTTTCTTCTGGTCGTCAAGCTGGGAGAATCAAAGACGGAACGTTTTAGAACTATTACCATAAGCCAGTTTATTACTGAGTTTAATTCAGTGAAGGACAGGCTAAAACCAGGGAGCGTAAGGTGCGCCTCGCTCCCTGGGACACTATGAAACTACATTATGAAAACAACTTAACCGGAAAACCAGTAAAGAAGAATGTCTAAACTAGTTTTGTTTAGAGGAGGTAATTAGTCGAGGAGAGAGGGGGAAGTAATGGCTCGAGGTCCAACTCGGGCAAGAATTCGAGTGATGAAAATTTTTCTGTGCCAGGGATGGGGTGTGCCTGACTCCAGGCTGGGGCAGTACCCACCACCGACGTACATATACTGATAGAGGCTCTTTAAGGCTGTACACATGCTGGTCTATGTATATATTTCGATGCTAGCAGGACGTAGCGCAGCCTTGTAGCTCCGGGAACACTGGTCCTGGAGGAACATCAGGCCCTTCATCATGAGAGAGGATCACACAAACATAAATGCATAACTTGAGAAAATTTCGTATTTGATTATCATTATAACGGAATTTGAAAACTGTGATAAATTTGATATCTTGCAAAGGCCTGGCTGTAGCTAAGAAGGAAATTATCTTGAGCAGTTTATGGGACAAGATTCTCATTGAAATTGCTTAGAAAATAATGATCATTATGTATGTATTATATGGGGTATAATTCTGAACCGTGGATATAACTCCACTCATAAATGATGTTGTTACTCATAAGTTATTCTACAAAATTATTATTGAATATGATTTATAAAAAGAGACTATTATCTGTGTATTTTTGTAAATTTTCGTGAAATTTATAATCTGAATATAAAATGTTAAAACAATCTTTATTTGAATGTTTAATTAGAGAAGGTCGTTAATGTACAGTATTTTTCAGGGCTAATATTAAGCTCATAGACTCCAAACTTAATAGATTCCTGAAGGGAAAACTGCTAATATGATATGATTTTTATGAAAATTATCTGTTACGTTATACGAAGTTCAAGAGCTTTGAATATGGCTCCCCCTAGGTTCTGGGGCTTTGGCTGGGGGTTTTCTGGGGGTTCTTGGGAGTTCTGGAGTCTCTAGAGGGAGGCGAAATAGAGTCTCTCGATCTTCCTGATTCTGTCTCTCTGATTCTGTCTGTCTCTCTGTCTCTCTGTTTGTTTGATTGTGCTTTTGAGTCCGTCTGCTTTCCCCCCCCTCTCTCTCTCTCTCTCTCTCTCTCTCTCTCTCTCTCTCTCTCTCTCTCTCTCTCTCTCTCTCTCTCTCTCTCTCCCTGGTATCAGTGGCCTTCAGCAGTAACACTGGGATAGGTTGATGATTTCTCAAACATTGATGATAAACAAAACAGTAAGTTCCTTACGGTGTAATAGTATGGCAAGACTTAGCTCTGCCAGACACGCTACCTTGTCTGTATTTATCTGTTCTACTGTTTACAAACTTCACAGAATGTTATGTCATGCTACAGTCGTTCTTATTGGCTAGATCGCCCCACAATTGTGTTTGGTTTGGAGCACTTGCGTGACCCAGGCACGGCTCTGTGATTGGCTATAGGGATGTGGTTGACCCCTGTTCTCATCTGTGATTGCCTGTAATCTTGGGATTAATATGATAAATCTGCTATTTTGATTGGCTGAAGCTTCAAGGTCGAATTTTAAGTCATCTGTGATTGGTTACTGCCCTTGGTCGGGGAGAGGGGGGTCATTACGAAGGCCTTTATTGTCCATTAGCTGGTCTGTCTGTCTGTCTGTGTGTTGGTGGGTGTGTTTGTCTGTGTGTATGTTAGCCATTGTGTCTGTACAACCCATAATACTTGCATGTGTTATTGAGTTTAAACTTAGCAAAGCGTGACCCATGGCTTCGCCTAAGGTCAGTAGTTCAAAGTTCAGATCTACAAGGAATACTGATTAAGGTCGGGGAGTTGATATATTCTTAGAATTATGGATCATGTAGCCTCACAGTCTATTGGGGTCAAAGGTCAAGGGAACACACACACACATGAAGAAAAAATAGGGAAAAGTGATTCGTGGTAAATATAGGTAGACTGTGAGTGCATAGCGGAAATGAGAGAGAGAGAGAGAGAGAGAGAGAGAGAGAGAGAGAGAGAGAGAGAGAGAGAGAGAGAGAGAGAGAGAGAGAGAGAGAGAGAGAGTATCGGAAATCCTAACATCTCATTAGGGCAGCGTTGGGGGGAGTCCGATGTATTTATACACCAGGAGGACTGCCGACCCGCGACTCTCCCTCTTGAGGAGTGGGGAGGAGAAGTGGGGGAGTGGGGAGGAGTAGGGACTCATGGGGAGGAGAGGGGATTGATTTCAAGCCTTTGAGAACCATATGTGAGATATTTGTTTGTTACTTTGTTTGTCTGTGTTGGCAGTTGTGTGTACATGTGCATACACACGTGTACGGCCAAACACATACGTCCATTTGAACGGATATTTACATAGTGCACACGACCCTTACACTCTCACGTTGATATCCTCATCCACTTACCTGTACAACATCACATTCATTACACATACAATTAATCTGACGTAAAAACATTTAGAAGTTACCAAAAGAAAACGGAAGATGGGGGGGCTTCTCTTTTAATATCAGTATTTCCACAAACATCCATCAGTTTCGGGATTAATTAAAAAGGGCGAGATAGGAAACCCAGACCCGCTTGTTATTCCATCCTAAAAACGAACGAAGAAAAAAGAAAAAAAACTGATTTTGGAACTTACGAAAACATGGACGAGGGAAGATTTAATTTTTTGATGAAATTCAGTCTATTTTTGCCTCTAGTGTCGCACTGTCTTCACCCAACCTGGGGTTTTGACAGGAAGTTGACAAGCTATGACAGGTTGTGGGGGGTCGATATTTTGGCTTGAGATGAGGGAGAATTGACAGGCTCTTGACTGCAAAAATAGTCGAGTGTAGTGTTCTGATACGGTCAGAGAGAGGGGGGCTCCAGGGGGGGCTACTGATTTGGGGGGGAAGGGGGTTGTGAAGGAAGTGGAGGGATTAGCTGGACGGGATTTATGTTCTGTAGGCGACTCTGTGATCAAGGGATTAATCTGTATTGTGATGGTTTTTTGATAACACCAAGGTGGCGTGCATCACCGCCTGGTTGGTGAATTTGAATAGTGGGTTGGAGACATTAGGTGATCGGGTAAAAGGATTCTCCAGCCATTGTGGATTGATCACAGGTTGAATCAGGATTTAACAGGAGATAATCCAGCAAAGACATAACGGAGATCAGTCAACACAAATCAGCCTATCAAAGACTTGACTGGTTGTGACTGGTAGTAACTGTTGTGTCATATACTTGATATATGACGACATACCGTTCATAACTGGGAGAGATGTTTACTGTGTGCAACACTAACTGGATGGACTGGTATATAAAAGTCTTTTATAAGATAAATAAACTTGTTTTTGATTATATCTGACATATTTTATGTGTCTGACTGCACTAATTATCTTTGAAGATTGATTTTAAGTGTAAATAGTAATTAGTCAAGTGATTAGTTCAACTAAGAATAACTTAATGACTTTCACTGATTGGAAACAAATTATTTCCATTACACCAATAGGGGCTACGTTGCATGTGACAGTCATTAATTGAAGATGACAAAGAGACATCAGCTGAAATGCTGTGACGTCAGTCATGTATGATGATGTATTGACATCAATCGACACGAAGTGATGTCGACCACATTAAGGTCGAATGTCGACTCCACATCGACGAGGATCAACAGATTCGACTATTCCCTGTCGACATGGCTGACTGGGTCGTAAATTCCACACTTGACGGCTCCTTGACGGCTCCTTGACGGCCTCTTGACAAGATCAGCATTTTTCACCCACATAGACGAAGTATTAGCTGCTAACCTGACAGTCTGAGAACACCGGGGGACGGGAGACTGTATGGGAGGATCTAACCATGGCTGCAGGGTACAGTTTTGAACGATTTTAACGAAATTCTGTGAGAGATTCTTTATCCTGGTGCTCGAATGGACGACAAGAATATAAACAGGCAGGTGGTATACGGACAAGAGACTTGACAGTTTGACAAATTGACAACCTGTTTAAACAGTTCGTCGGAGCAAAATATTGCCTGAGTGTCTTGACAGGTAAGCGTGTAGCGAGGAGATGTGAATCAGTCCTCACACGTACGTGGAGAAATGACGACCACAGACTTGACACGTTCCTGATATTTGTCTGATAGGTTGATAGCATTGGTACCGTCGTGCTCAGAGTCGTACCGTCGTGCTCAAGGGTCGTACCGTCGTGCTCAGAGTCGTACCGTCGTGCTCAAGGGTCGTACCGTCGTGCTCAAGGGTCGTACCGTCGTGCTCAAGGATCGTACTGTCGTGCTGAAGGGTCGTACCGTCGTGCTCAACGGTCGTACCGTCGTGCTCAAGGATCGCAACGTCGTGCTGAAGGGTCGTACCGTCGTGCTGAAGGGTCGCACCGTCGTGCTGAAGGGTCGTACCGTCGTGCTCAAGGGTCGCACCGTCGTGTTCAAGGATCGTACCGTCGTGCGCAAGGATCGTAATGTCGTGCTCAAGAACTCTGCTGATGGACAAGGTCTGACTTCAACTGGAACATATAGTTCCTGGAATTACCAGCACATGAACCCCACACTGGAGGTTGACCGTCCGAGGTTGTAAATCACAACTTGACAGGTATTTGACGGGGGACCTAACAGGCTGTGTGGGGTGGGGTGGGAGGTGACAGGCCGTGGTCTCGACCAGTTTAAGCGGTCTCGATGGACGAAATGGTCTCGATCCCTCTATTGCGTATAACAGTAACAACAACAATAACAACAACAACAACAATAACAAGAACATATCAGGATCAGCAACAGAGACACGCACTGGACATCATTGTATAATGTATTCATACACCACAATCCAACAGCTATACATGCTTCTCATACAGTAATTCGCTCCCAGCAAGCGGTAATCCACTAATCCCCTGTCACCCAGATGGTAATCCAAGTAATCCGTCACGCCTGACTTAGCGAAATCGCTTTCGGACGCTAAATCCTGCGACGTCAGAAAAACCGACTTGTATCATATTGTGTGTGGCAGGTGTGTGGACCCGGCCTGGTCATAGCGTACCATAAGGTGCTCCAGCTTTACCCTCACTGACTTGCTATCTCCAAAATATTATTATTATTATTATCATTATCATCATTATTATTATCATTATTGTTATTATCATTACAATTGTTATTATCATCATCATCAGCATTATTACCATTATGATAATGATAATGGCAAAAATAATGATGATAATATTAATGATAATGATAATATTAATAATAATAATAATAATGATAATAATGATAATAATGATAATAATGAATAATGATAATACTGATAATAAAGGGTTCATATCCCATCATTGCCAGCCTGTGAGTCCCCCACCTTGTGTGTCATGTATATGTAAAGCTATTGGTCCATCTTCTGAGGATGTCCCAGGTAGTTCTCTCACATCCTCAACCTTCAGGGTACCAGAACATATGTATGTACATCTAAAGCTCCTCAGTTAAAGCTTTCCAAAGTCCTAAGTAAGCTTCTTTTCATGTTTTGGTTCCCTTCTTAATTCTCAAGGTCTACGTTGGATGTCTTAGTTTGATACGCTCTCCCTGGAAGCCTCTGACCTTTGACCTTCTCCCGGTAGGGTCAGGAGAGCTAGGATGATTAGATGCCAGTGACCCTGATTGTGATTCTAAGGAAAGGTCACCTCAGCCCCCCCCCCCCCCCCCCCCCCCGGGTGGGGGTGTCGGGACCATATTATTTCCCCCACTCTTGTGGGGTGTCGTAAATATCCCGAGTCGCTGTAAACGACTCAGCTGAACGACTGACTCAGTGTAATGACTCTGACTGTTGTGACTCGCCCACTGTAACACCTCTCGTGTTCATCAGTTACGTCATGAGTTGCAGGAACGCCAGCTCTCGCCTCACGACCAGTTTGAAACAAGATATTCGATCGTGTTGCCTGCCTGGCGCGGGGAGGTGGTCCTCTCCTCACTCCACCTGCTTTAGCATCGTCGCTGGTGCTCATGTCAGGAAGGTCAAGGCTCTTCACGCTCGTGTGACAGACTCCAGGTGAAGGAAGACGATCCTCTCATAGGAAATTAGCAGAGTGAAGGAAGCCTTTTAAGGTTTGCCGTCATGTTCCCAGATAATCCTTCTATAATCCCATGCTTCGCCACGGTGTCACAGAACACACACGGATAAGAGTGGGCACATGACGCGATTATGTTAACATGATTTTCGTATTTCTTACTTCCTTCTCCACGCCCAGGGGCATTCTGTACACAGCTTCCCCACAGTCGTCACACTTGATCAACGCTTCACGAAGCACCAGTGACGACCATTCGTCACCTCTGGATCATTGTATAACATTGTCATCAACTGCCAGCTTGTGGGAGGTCAGATGAGGGTCGGGGGTACCAGCCATCACCCAGCTGGAGGCTGCTGGGCAACCACGAACAGACGGTTCAGTTTCCAGGGAGCCCGACCTTCGTGCCTGCCGGAGCCTCCCCCTCGGCCCTGTGTGAGCCTCTGGACACTGCCAGTGCCACCTCCTGCAGTGTCTGGCACTGTGGCCTCAAGTTGCCACTGCCACAACGTCCAAGATTGTAGGAGTGAATCAACCAAACTTTGGATCACTATAGAAGGGAAGGTAGACGAGATCACCTCCGAAACTCGTCCCCTCCTCCCTTTTCCTGTCCGTCCTTTACCTACTACACAGATCTGCATCCCAAGATATTCTCTCTCTCTCGGTTGTAGATGACAGTAGCGAGGTCAGAAACAGTTAGGTCACTGCTCTTGCGTTCTCAGAACTCTGGACCGACGGTGGCTTCCCAGCAGATCGCATTCCTCTCTGTTACGTGTCTTATCTAGCCACCGACGAGGGACAATAAGATAACAAATGCAATAGTTTCAGATCCTCCGTGCAAGCAACAGTAAATATTCCTCAAGTAATGAAAGGTTTGGTAGACTACTGTACCCTGGACCAGTGGCGTCCCAAGACAAAGAAAAATAGCGTTCAGTATCCCGGGCTCTTGCCAGGAAACAAGGTCAACTGCCCTTAACTTCATTAGGAAATTTTCTCACATAAGGTTTTGTGTGAGATGAACCCGGCGGGAATGATGTGTGGGCAGCGGCGCGGACCACACCAGACGCTGGAGGACATGGGGTAGGTGTCGGACCAGACCACACCAGATGTTGGCAGTGCTAGTAAGACCAGTGGTGGCAGGAGTGACCGCTTTATCAACAGAAGATATATATTGGATGTTGGGTCGGGGGGGGGGGGGTCTCGTAGGGGAGTAAAGGTGGTCATTTGTTAAAGATTATTCTCTGGGGAAGGTTCTGGGGGAGGAACTTTTGGCAGGGTTTAGTGTATTTGGTTCTGTTCGAGTTATTTGAGGATTGCGAAGGTCGTTTTGGTGATGTAGAAGTACATATGTACATACACACATTCTCTCCTTGTCTCTGTCTGTATTTAACCAAAATGTATTTTTTTCCTTGTTGCTGGGGACGTGTGCTTGTAAACTTCTGTTATAGAATATTACAGAACAATGACATGGTTGAAGGACTGCTTTCACAATAATGCAGATATTACCAGTGAATATAAACTACCAAGAAAAATGTTGCTTTCATTGATGGGCTGCTGTCCTGGGCCATGTTGCCTGGCCTACTGCTGCTTGGTCCTCTGTTTTTTGGTCATGTGTTGCCTCACTCCCTGTAGCCTGGTCATGTGTTGCCTCACTCACTGTAGCCTGGTCATGTGTTGCCTCACTCACTGTAGCCTGGTCATGTGTTGCCTCACTCACTGTAGCCTGGTCATGTGTTGTAAGTTCATCTACCACAAGTCTTGTGCTCTGAAAATGTCATGGTCTCTCGCTGTCTCTTTACCACAGGTAAAGTCCGTCTTTGTTCATAGTTCACTTCGCTAAGTAGGCGCTTAGCTCTGGACTTGTACACTAACGATGCTGCTGGACCTGATCCTGGGTGACAACTTCATGTTTTAACGCACCAAGTCTCACGCTACAGAGAAGGAAGTCCTGCACAGGACGCATCCCCATCCTCGCCGTGTCTGCAGAAGCTCACCTGGCTATAGAAGCTGAGGCTGGGGATCAACACATGCACAGCCGCTACACTGCGTTCCATGAGTCTGGTTGCTTCAGGCGGGAGTGTTGTCGTCATTCTTGGTGTCGCCTCTTCGGCCAGGTCCTCCTGAAGCCCTTGTACCCGTGAGGCACAGCGTTATGACCTGTGAGGTACGACGGCTGGAGTCCTGAGCACGACGGTAGGACCTGTGAGGCACGACGGCTTGAGTCTTGAGCACGACGGTACAACCTTCCAGGACGACAATACAACTTTTGTTTATGATCAATTGGTCACTGACTTGACGTGACCCTTAAGAGTCATGTCAGAGGCCAGGCCATTGTACGCACGGCCCCTACCGTCCTGCTCTGCGACACAGTCACTCAGTATAGACGCCTGACAAAGGCAAGTGGGAAGGATTTCTGGACCTCGAGGATGAGTCATCCCTCATACAAGGCTACACCACACAGCCATGCCTCGTGGTCTGATCCTTCTGGAGTTATGCTTCCCTAAGACGCCCTCACGCCAGTACAGAGACAGCGGGTCTGTACGTCTTGAAATGTCTGAGTGTAGACTGTGTTATACGCTCACCCTTCCTGTCTGTCTCACTGTCTGTTTGTATGTATGTCTGTCTCTTGTCATTTCATCTGTCTGAGTGTGTGCTGTCTTTCATACCGTCCGTCATACATTGCACAAGAAATCATCTTTCGAGTATACATACGAGGAGGAGGGAGGAGGGTATGAATAAGTTCATCATTCTCATCAGAGTTCCTTTCAACAATACACAATATAATACAATCACAGTCCTTCTGTAATAGCAACTCCATCAAACTTTTTCCTCACACACTCAGAAACGTTCGTGTTTCTGAAAAAGAATTTTCTTAACCGTTAAGAACTTCTCAAAAAGCCCTCAGAAGCTTAATACATGCTTTTAAAATTACGATGAATTGTTTCAACACCAAAAAAACACTCTCGCTTACATTACCATAATTTTGTTGGTAAAAATATTCATATCAGAGAATGGGCAAGACTTGGCAAGGAAAACAGCGTGGCCATAATTCAGCCTCTGACGTACTTCCTCACAAAAGATGTTCCGGTGAAAATATATCCATCATCACCTTCCCTGGCCACACTCCGTCATGTGCGTCCTCCCCTCCAGCTGCTGGGAATTCGACCTAATTTGCATATCCGTACAAAGAAGAATGATAGAAAGGTCTGCAGAGAGTCACCCTCTCCCCCCCCGGCCTCTTGTGAGTTCCACCTCAGGTTTGGCTCAGCTGCTGCGCACTGTTTGCTTGGGTTTGCTTGTCTTTCTTTGTCTCTGGAATGTGAGTGACGACGGCGCAGTGAGCGAGGCAGCAGTACAGTGGCTGTCAAGTTCCTCTTCCTGGGCCCAGGTTGTCGTCATGTCCTTCAGCCTCGCCCACACGTTGACTGTCACTCCCTTACCAGACATTCATGACACACAACACCTGACTCACGTGACTCACACGAATCGCTTTTTGTAACTATAGTTTTTCCCTGCGGTGAGCACTACGCGCTAGTCAGGCCTCTTGCCAACACCTCGTCGTAAGTTATCGTAAGTACTCTGCTTCCATGTCTCTCTCTCTCTCTCTCTCTCTCTCTCTCTCTCTCTCTCTCTCTCTCTCTCTCTCTCTCTCTCTCTCTCTCTCTCTCTCACACACACACACACACAACCTATGACTCAGGCCCCGTAGCCCTAGTGTTCGGTCAATATAATCCTTTGTACATCTTCATTAAACATTTCTCAGCAGTAAATGATACAGTAGGTTAAGGAGAAGTACTAGTGTATCATCTGCTGGGGGCCCCGAGAGAGAGAGAGAGAGAGAGAGAGAGAGAGAGAGAGAGAGAGAGAGAGAGAGAGAGAGAGAGAGAGAGAGAGAATGATGATGTAGATGGATATATAAACAAAAACGCTAAAACTAATTTTGATGTTTGGGGAAGGGAGGTAGTGCAGGGGGAGGGTGTCGGAAGAGAAGGATGTGGGGGTGGGGGGGGTATCAAGAGGGGGGTCGTAGGAGGAGAGGGTCTTGTGGGAATGAGATGTGAAGGAAGGAAAAAGGTCAAGGGGAGGAGGATCTAGCTGGGGGGGGGGGGGGGCGGTTAAGGGGGAAGGGAGGTCATGAGACGGGAAATTGTACAGTGTCGTGGAGGACCTTCATGCCGGGAGGTAGCCCACCTTACCGTGCTCCAGCGTGGAGTGCAGCCTGGAAGCTGCAAGGTCTTAAAGGATCTTACTGTCAAATGATGATGATAATAATAATAATAATAATGATAATAATAATAATAATAATAATAATAATAATAATAATAATAATTTTTTTTTTTTTTTTTTTATACTTTGTCGCTGTCTCCCGCGTTTGCGAGGTAGCGCAAGGAAACAGACGAAAGAAATGGCCCAACCCCCCCCCATACACATGTATATACATACGTCCACACACGCAAATATACATACTGATGTAACAAACCGCTTGTTATGTAGATGTATGACCAAGGTAGCTAGGAGATTTACAGGTAAATCAGGTGATAGACAGATAGACATAAATATTCATGAGAATGAGAGCTTAGGGTTCTCACTATGGATCACGAGGCATGAGTCATAGTGTTGTGCGTTAAGTCAGGTCATTATCGTCATAAAGACCAGTACTGGTCATGTATGAAGGTCTACTGGCGATACCTCTGGTACTGACCCATCCCCCCCCCCCCCCCCCCCCCAGGTGTCCACGCGTCCCTTAGTTTTATGAGACAGGGCAGCCAATGGCCGAGAAAAATGAGGAAGGATGAGAAAGCTGGTTGGGTGAGGAAGGGTAGGTTAAACTGAGAAATAAATGTCCCTCGCTTCATTACCCTCGCCTTGGCCATCCTAGACATCTCACTCCTCTCCTTCGCCCCCACACTCTCATATATATATATATATATATATATATATATATATATATATGTGTGTGTGTGTGTGTGTGTGTGTGTGTGTGTGTGTGTGTCTGTGTCTGTGTGTGTGTCTGTGTGTGTGTGTGAAACTATTAATTTTGTTTTTGTGTCATTATTTCTCTCTCTCTCTCTCTCTCTCTCTCTCTCTCTCTCTCTCTCTCTCTCTCTCTCTCTCTCTCTCTCTCTCTCTCTCTCTCTCTCTCACCACGGGTGAAGACCATCAGGGTCATAAGCATCACCACAACAAGTAAACAGCTGGGTTCCTCCCCCCCCTCCGTACCCCTTCGCCCAGATACACAGGAGATCGATCACCCCCCCCCCCTCCTCCTCCCCCCTCCTGAGGTTGGATCACTCTCTCAAAGGGTTAGGTTTAAAGGCCCGGCCTTGGGAAGTTACAGAAAGTTATACTTTGTAAAGACACACTTGGCATTCTCCATCGTCCCAGAGATCCTGCACAAAGTATTATTCTTGCAGGATCCAGGCAGGTCAAGCTGGTGTGGGAGGGACACATACTTCTCGTCCCTCACATACTTTTACAAAGCTTCGCCTCCACCGGTCGGTCAGTCGCCGCCACTTCCCTGGAAGAGATACATATATATATAAATTTGTTAAATAGATTATTTTCATTCTTACATACGCACATACAGACAAAGGAATACGGACAGAAATAAAAGAGAAAACGACCTGTGCGTACACAGTTAGGTAAATGATCATTGTTATATAATCCGGTTACCTTTATTTAGGTACGTTGGTAGATAGATATTGATATATACTTCAGGTAACACTTTCTGTACGTTGCAGACACTGTCCACAGGTCAGTATGCCAGGAACGTCAGCAGGTGTTCACCTGGCACTCCACCTTGCACTCCACCTGGCACTCCACCTGGCACGACATATTCCAACTCCCATCGGAAAGACATTTTTCTTCCGCCATATTTTTTCTTCGTAATGTTCTTCCCTAAGAATTTGTTTTTGGAAATAGTATTATTCAGTTCTCCCTGAACCGCCGTGTGATGATTTAGTTGTCGTCATACAACACTGGTTGTGGATAGAGGATTTATAGAACTGCAGGGATGTTGGGGTCACTCCCCAGGGTGTGAGGCATTGCCAGAGGTCACTCCCCCAGGGTGTCAGGCAGTGTCAGGGACTATTCCCCCAGGGGCAAGAGAGTGCCAAACAACTTGGTCTGACAGGCCTCCCTCTGGGGCCAAGAACTGTGGTGTTTGCTGGCCCAGAGAACTCAGGCAAGATCTCGGTCTTCACCTTAAAGCTTAGGCTCCCACGGCTTGAAGCTTAAGTTCTCACGGTTTGAAGCTTAGGCCCCCACAGCTTGAAGCTTAGGTTTCCACGGCTTGAAACATAGATTCTCACAGCCTGAAACGTAGTATCTTACTAAAAAGAGCTAAGACCTTCTTTAAGGAAAGCTTGGATTCTAATAAGATGAAGCTAAGGCTGTTGGAGGTTTGTATGGTCTATGAAGGTGCACGTTCATATGCACTTTGTTCGTATGTCCATATATATATATATATATATATATATATATATATATATATATATATATATATATATATATATATATATATATATATAAAGTTTAAGTCAAACATATAAAAGAGATTAACCTTACGTTCTACTGTAATCTCTGTAGAATACCTGGGTATGCAGGTACAGGGAAAGGCACTCAAAACTCGTACATTATAAATACTAATAATGGAAACTGGCGAATACTCTCCTGAATAATACATGATGGGATATAAGTCGAGCAGTTGCCAGTCTGTTTACAGAGACATTATCTGATATTTCCTCTCGTCTGTAAAAGAATATCTGTAGTACATCAAGGAACTATATATATATATATATATATATATATATATATATATATATATATATATATATATATATATATATTGGTTTATTAATTTTACTGGACAGATAATGACGAATTATGATTCGGGCGTTGTTTACATGGGTAGTGTTGAAAGTACTCACCAGAGGACCGACCCAGTCCATGACGTCACTGTCTGACAGAGTTACTACTTAGATTTTTTCATCCTTTTTTCCTTGCTTATATCTGTCTTGATGTAATGGCTACTAGAGACGTCTGGTTGTGTATCTAGGATCTGTAATATATAGTACAAGATACAGTGCGCAAAAAATTGGTTCAGCCTCACCATATTTACCGAATAAATGTAGCGTTTTTTCTTGTATCACATTGGGTCGTTACAAATGGAGTTACCAACTAGGGATATTTATATCTGCCATACAGTGTGGTTCTTGCCGATTCTTTTTTTGTTTCTCCTTGGAAATGTCAACAAAAGAGTTATTGTTTTGATGTTTTTGTTCGTTCTTTTGAAGTGAAGTTTGTCTTAGTACAGACTGGGGGGCGTTTGTGACGTCACAAGCATTCATTTGTTATTTATTTGTTTCTGCGAACACAACAGTATCTCCTCCTGAGGCCATTTTATTAACTGACTGCCAGCTGCACCACCTCATGCAGTGATGGATGTCCCTGAGAGAGAGAGAGAGAGAGAGAGAGAGAGAGAGAGAGAGAGAGAGAGAGAGAGAGAGAGAGAGACATTCTTATCAATTCTTGATTGTGACCTGTATTTCCTGGTATCATAGTGTTGTTAATGCCAGTTCCTTAAAGACCATCACCACCACATTTCTCCCCTGACTTCTTCCCACTTCTCCCCATCTTCCTCCCCCAATCCCCAACCTCTTCCCCAACCTCCTCCCCTAACCTCCTCCCCAACCTCTTCCCCAACCTCCTCCGCAAGACGGAGCAGTGGAGGAGCGTGGTGGTGGGGATGAGGCATCCCTCCAACCCTGGCCTGACGTTCCCCCAGGAACTCCTACAGTGTCAAGCGCTTTCAATATTGGACGTCCTGGGCGAAAAAATGGGGGAAGTAAAACTTGATTGTAAACAAGGTAGTGTGTGTGTGTGTGTGTGTGTGTGTGTGTGTGTGTGTGTGTGTGTGTGTGTGCCTGTCTGTGTCTGTAATTTGCTTTGGTTTCTTTCCTTATTTCCAGTTTGTTTCGTCAGTAAGGCGTGTGTGCCTGTGTGTTTTCCCCTGTGATTGTTCAACAGTGGCTACTCATTTATTTGAGAGAGAGAGAGAGAGAGAGAGAGAGAGAGAGAGAGAGAGAGAGAGAGAGAGAGAGAGAGGTGCAGATATACGAAAAGACAGAGTAGCACATTGAAAATTAAACTTTATATATATATATATATATATATATATATATATATATATATATATATATATATATATATATATATATATATCCTCCCCCAGCTGCTGTACAGCGGAAGATCTACGATCACTCAACAGTAACTTCAGTAATTTCTTCATAAGACCAGTTTGTTTGTTGTTTACTTCACATACCCAGTGCCTGGGGTACCCAGGTGACGGTGATCACACCCACCACCAGATGGTATCATCTTCACAGGAAATCCCAATAATTTCCCTTTACAAACTTCCAAACATAATCGCGCTAATTATATTTTGGCAAATGACCAATAGTAATGGTAATATGTAATTCCCTTTTGACACAAAGGACCGAAAATAATCCTAACCATTATGGCTAACGTGAACTTTCTTCTTAAAGCTCTCTCTCTCTCTCTCTCTCTCTCTCTCTCTCTCTCTCTCTCTCTCTCTCTCTCTCTCTCTCTCTCTCTCTCTCTATATATATATATATATATATATATATATATATGTGTGTGTGTGTGTGTGTGTGTGTATGGTCATGTGTTCATGACAGAAATCGACCTCGCTCGACCTTTCTTTGGTGCTGACCTCATGACCCCTCCAGTCATCTAAGTATGTTTTCTTTCCCATTATCTGATCATTTCATCCTTTCTGTTCTATAACTGTAACAGCTTTTCTATATTCTGATATTCGACCTTTCCATTTTCTGACTGTCGACCATCCCATTTTTTGACATGATTCCATTTTTGACTATCTACCTTCCCATTTTCTGCCTTCTAACCTTCTCCTTCTCTGACATACAGTCTTCCTATTTGCTGAATATTTCAGTCTTCCCATTTTCTAATCCTTGTTCCTCTCTTTGTGTGGGAGACTTATGGCCGGGTCAGAGTCTCTCAATAATGTGTTGACGTGAATATTTTATAATGTTGAAAGTCGTTATGAAGATCTATGTGAAGGCAGTCACCCCTAATGTCTGTTGTTAAATTATGTGGTTGATCCATCAAGTCATTTACATCTGTTGAGATATTCCTGGTAAATGATTTACTGGAGACAGTAAATCATTTACTGGATCTGAGTTATCTCTCGTGGGAAATTAGATGATTTAACTCTTCTGTTACCAGTCTACAAATGTTAAATTCCTCTTACACAAGATGTTACCAGAACGATCTCTCTCCAGGCCAATGTTAATGTGGAACCAAAGTTAGTCACATCTACATATGTTAAATTATATATTTATTTTCGTGAGTTACAAATGTTAATCATGATAGTTTAGATTGATCTTGTTGAGGGGAAAAACATGTTTATATAGATATTACACTAACTAATCATGTCAACATTATTAGGCCCATATTCCATTGTTTTAACATTTCCTGTTAAATTGAACATTTTCACATGTGCTGAAACTTATTCAGGTCAAAAAAGTCATTGAACAATATATTCTATATTTGATAATCTGAGTGAGCTTAATATTGTGTAATCCTGTTATTCATATGTAATCAGCATTATGATCATGTTATCTTGATAACTGTTTGCTAAACTGGTCTCTTAAATCAACCCGATTTTTTCCCATACGAAATAACGTCTCATGATTTATGTGATAACTCTTAAGCTTGTCTCTGACATCCTTATTTTACTTAATTAAGCCAAATCTCATTTAACTAAGTAATTATAATCTTAGAGTCTATAATTAACGGTAGACTGTGAATGGAAAAAAAATTGATGGCTAATTATGATAACGTGGTTTCATCTCTCTCTCTCTCTCTCTCTCTCTCTCTCTCTCTCTCTCTCTCTCTCTCTCTCTCTCTCTCTCTCTCCCTCTCCCTCCCTCCCTCTCTGGCCTTTCATCTCCGGTTGGCAGTTGTTTATTGAACTATTTCTTTGATGGCCGTCGTAAAGGTCTGCTGGTCCCTGGTCCCCTAGTACCCAGGAGGTCTCTGACCTCTAGTGTTCCAGGGTCTTGCCAGGTCCCTGGTTCCTAGTACCCCAGGGTCTTGCCAGGTCCCTGGTTCCTAGTACCCCAGGGTCTTGCCAGGTCCCTGGCTCCCTAGTAGTCCAAGAATTTGCCAGGTCTCTAAACCCTAGTGTCCCAGGTACTTACTAGGTCCCTAGTGTGCCAAGGGACTACCAGGTCCCTTGTCTCTAACATCCCTGTGAAACTGAGGTACAGTATTTACAAATGATATCAAGATTGACACAGTCCGTAAATGATTTACCTCTGGTCTGTAAATTGTGTATTTTTGGTCAACAAATTATGCATCTATGTTCTGTTTATGGTTAACTCTTGCCCTGTAAATGATGTAGTTATGCTTCCCTGGTCTGTAAACGGTGTATTTCTCGTCTTTAGATGATGCAAATCTTTTATGTTTGGTCTGTGCAAGATATTCCGTAAAAGATTATGTTTGATCTGTAAATAATGCTTGTCTGCAAATGATTCAGTTTTGGTCCGTGAATCATGTATTTTCAGATTTACAATTGACGTAGTTTACGTCTGTATGTAAAGTGAGATTTGGGTGTATAAATGATGGTTTGTAAACCGAGATCTATCACAAGGAGGGAGGAGGAGTGTTAGCTCCGGTCATCATTACCACTTCATCGTCCATGTAAGCAACGGATGAAAGACTCGGGTTGGCCGGCTAGACTCATGTGACCATCAAGATCACGTGGGAATGTCGGTCTTAAGAGGTAATCATGTATTTTCTTTTTATCGGGATCTCTCTCTCTCTCTCTCTCTCTCTCTCTCTCTCTCCCATATACGCACGCCACCCTCTTCCTCCCCTCCCCAGACGGGGAGATATGTCTGTAATGAAACGCCGAGGACGACGGCACAATTTACGGTCCCGCCCGTGACAGACGTGGCCCGGGGTGGGTGGGTGGGTCGGCCATCTTAATGTCCCCGTCCCACACCGTCCCACACCGTCCCGCACCGTCCCACACCGTCCCACACCGTCCCACACCGTCCCGCACCGTCCCACACCGTCCCACTTATTGCTTATTGATGAAAACCGTCCTTCACGAGACCTATTGTTTGACGATGAGGTCTTTGCTTCTCTGCTTTACGTAGACCCCCCCCCCCCCCCCTCTCTCTCTCTCTCTCTCTCTCTCCCTCTGGCTCCCGACGTTTCATCTCCTAAACCTCTTTTTGTCACCCGTCCTGGGGTTTGATCCGACCTCGCCTCTGACCCGACCCTTAAGGGCCATCATCCTCAAAGGTCGTACCGTCGTGCTCAAGGGTCGTACCGTCGTGCTCAAGGGTCGCCCGTTGTGCTCAAGGGTCGCCCGTTGTGCTCAAGGGTCGCCCGTTGTGCTCGAGGGCCGCTCGTTGTGCTCGAGGGCCGCTCGTTGTGCTCGGGGGCCGCTCGTTGTGCTCGGGGGCCGCTCGTTGTGCTCGGGGGCCGCTCGTTGTGCTCGGGGGCCGCTCGTTGTGCTCGAGGGTCGTTACGTCGTGCTCAAGGGTCGCCCTTTGTGTTCATGGGTCGTACCGTCGTGCTCAAGGGTCGTTCCGTTGCGCTGGAAGGGTTAGACTTATATAACCAGATAAGATTCCCTTTTTTACGACTTTTTGTCCAGAATGGAACTTTACGACCCTCTCTCCCCCTCCCACTCTCCTCCCTCTCTCACTCCCACCCTATTCTTCTGTCTCCTCTCCTCCAGACCTCCCCCCCCCCCCCCCACTTATGCAACAGCCGTACCATAGATGGAGAAACAATCAGCGAATAACAATGAATGTTTTGATCTTGCTACACACACACACACACACACACACACACACACACACACTGCAGTCTATATACTCGGTACCAGACGTACTTAGGTTAGCCTGTAGCCAGTTTATTACTGGGGTGGTTACTTCTTGTGACGGGAAAATATAGCGAAAGGTGTATCTAGAGTCCGGTGTAAGATGAAATGTATCTGTGTTGATATTTACCACAAACAACTGGTTCAGAATATATATACATATATATATATATATATATATATATATATATATATATATATATATATATATATATATATATATATATATATATATATATATTCTAAAAGTTTTAGATCAAATATTATAATTATTATTATCAATATTATTATTATTATTATTATTATCATTATTATTATTATTATTATTATTATTAGTAGTAGTAGTAGTAGTAGTAGTAGAAGTAGTAGTACTAGCAGTATAGTTAGTGATAATATTGGTAATGATTACTTATGTTGTTATTGCTTTTTCGTAGCTCAAAAATCAAATACTTTTTAAAGGTACAAGGAATTCCCACGCTCCACAGACGGAGCCCAGGTAATTCTTGTCCACAATAACGTTGATTGGGACAATGAAGTATACCAGACGTCCTCATTCTACCCCAGCAACCCCTTGTATGCATTATTTGCAAAGAAAATGGGAAGTATAGATTCCAGAACCCGGGAGAGAAATCGGACTTCTGGGGGAAGAGAAGTAGGGTTCTCATCCTTTGTTTGTGAAATCCGACCCCACCAGATGCCTGTATTTGCCACTCAAGTGTTTTACGTGAGCGTAGATCCTCATCATGTATTCAGTGGCATAGACGATTCAATTCTGTATTGAAGGATGATTCTATTTGTAGGAGTACGTGAATGTCTTCAAGAGGGAGAGCAGTTCTTCAGCTGTTTACTTACTTTCTTATTCTCCTTTTCATTCAAAATTCCACATCTCGATATTCCGTCTGTTTTCTGGACAAACATGAATGGATTCACTTTTTTCATATTTATCGTATTTTGGATGACTTTCTTATAATTTCATATGCTTTTCTTTATGTGGTCGCTAATATTTTTTTTCGTTTTTATCCGTTCATGTTCAGGGAAACAAGTTTTATTCTTGTTTAAGCTGATGAGTGACTGTTGTGTGCTGTAAACATTTTTGTGGGTCAGTTTGACAAACAGGACAAACATAGTGTTGATATATTTTGTTCATATTTGGAATAAATAAATGGCTTTATGCTTGCATGACCTGGGGGTTTGCATGACCTGGGGGTTTGCATGTTTCATTCACTGCTACTTTTATGACCATTTTTTCTTGTTATTTTCAAGGATTATTTTTGTCTCTGATTTCACACTTGATGTCACTCTCTCTCCCTCCTCTCTCTCTCTCTCTCTCTCTCTCTCTCTCTCTCTCTCTCTCTCTCTCTGTCTCTCTCTCTCTCTCTCTCTCTCTCTCTCTCTACACATACCTTCGTCTACCATGAACTGCCCCTTACTCCACACTGGCTTTTATCCAAACCTTCTGTTAATGTTCATAAAGTTTTGATGGTCATTAGTGTTCACGAGGGAAGCTTCGTACATGATGATAACAGGAAGAGAAAGGGATTAGGGAGTTGGTGCCATGGTAAAGAGTAGGGAGTGGGAGATGATAGTGGAAAAGGTAGATAGAAAATTAAAGGAAAAAAGAAAGTTGTAGTGAAAAGATGTGGACATATATAATGTCTTTAACACCATCAACTAGTCTCAGATATCATAGATGGGGTGATCTAAAAGACAAGCAACACAGGAAAAATATATGAAGACTTGAGGATGAAATCATCAAACTAGTGTAGACGTCTTACCATATAAGAACTGAGGGTTCTACATAGTAAGACATAAGGTCTTACTGAGGAAGGCTCACAGTAAATACACAAGACTGAACAAATTTGCAGCCAGGGGTTCCGGAGGACAGAGCTAGGTGGAAAATGTAGGAGACAGAGAAGAACGCTTAGACCAGGAAAAAATGTCGGAAGTTTAGATTAGGAAGGACCAGTGGAAGGATAAACTGGGAAGATGAAATGCACGATAGAACAAATGGAAGCTTAA
>NC_092252.1:1829329-1849329 GCF_036320965.1 Panulirus ornatus | reverse complement strand
AGACCTCGCTTTCACCGCACGGAATATGTTCCCTCGTATATCATACCAAATTTGCATATATGGGAGAATGTTTTTATATGGCTATATTTTTTGGGTGGTATGTGTGTGTGTGTGTGTGTGTGTGTGTGTGTGTGTGTGTGTGTGTGTGTTTGCTTGTTTATGTATTGCGTATGTGTGTATATGTGTTTGTACTCATGTGTATGTGTGTGTATATGTGTTTTGTCATAAGTCTATGTGTATCTTAATTGAAATGTCCTTAAGTGTACATGTAGTAAAGCATGTATGTTTATTTGTTTCTGTGCTCCAGCTCACAAGGAAACTACACATGATAAATCACATATATTCACTCCCCTTGTTCAGCTTCATTTGCATACCCATATACATGTCTCTGTACTGTATAAATCATGTTTGTGATCACAGATTCTCAGGTCTTTGTGAAATTACAAGACTGAAAATAGATTGATCTCTAGAGTTAGGTTAGGTTTGACTTTACTCGCTCCACAATACGAAACACTTTTTTGATGGTACGACCATTGTACACAACGGTACGACCTTTGTACACAACGGTACGACCTTTGAATAGGATGACCTGGAATGGTACCACCCTTAAATGTATGACTTGTGTCTCCCCAACATATGTGACACGTGTCTCCTCAACATATGTAACCTGTGTCTCCTCAACATATGTAACATGTGTCTCCTCAACATATGTGACGTGTCTCCCCCAACATGTGTGAGGTGGAGGGAGCCTCCTGCACAGATGAGCCACACTGCAATCATGTCACATTTCTTCCTACCATCATCAATATGGCCCAGTGACAGTAGGGGTATCTGGCCCCTGACACCCATGTTTTTCCTCTCACCTTCTCTTTTTTCCCCCCTTCTCCCGACCCACTCTCCCCATCGGGTTCCCGACGACCCCGACCGACCGACCGACAACCCCGAAGGCCTCTCCCGACGGCACAGCTCTCGATGGATTTCCAATAGCCCCCATCCCCTCCACCCCCCCCCCCCCCAACAACGCTTGGTGATAACGCGTCGTTCGCTCCGCTGCCAAGGGCCGACGATGTACGTGGGGGGGGACTCACCCGCGGGGGTATTGCAGTGAATTTTGACGGAGTTTTGAGAGGTTGTTCTAGTGCAAGATTTTACTTGAGATCCTCCGGGGGGGGGGGTCCTCAGTGGCATCCGTTGTTTAGATAGAAAACGCCATGCCTGACGATGTCGGTCGATATATATATATATATATATATATATATATATATATATATATATATATATATATATATATATATATATATATTTCCTATACATATTTCAGGGGTCCTGCCATGTTTTTACATTTTTTTTCTCGTTCAGTTTTGCCCTTGGTGATGAGGGCTTAATGCGTCCCCAGATATCACGTTATTCCCCCAGACTGACCAGAGATTTATTGATGGTGGTTCTGGGTCATGCGTTGTTACTGTTGATTAAGACATGAGCGATATATTGTACCTTGATGGTATATAGAGTTACCACGGGAATATAAACTCTGGTTATAGTGATGTTTTATACATTATAATATTGTCATAAATGTTATTTCCCATACAGTTGTGCATAAATGAGGAATATCCTGATTTAATGATCATTAATGACAGTACTACCAATACAGGGACATTCATGGGTGTATGATGTATTCCTGTATCTACCTCATGTAATGATTCTTTTGGTATAACTTCTTAGAAATAAATCTTTCGAACATTAGCTTTCTGGACGTAGGGAAATTTTCTATACAGCATTAGTAGACTCCATAAATGGTGGTGTTGAATATATATATATATATATATATATATATATATATATATATATATATATATATATATATATATATATATATATAAGGCCTCAAGTCTCATATCATGGGAATATATATCAAGTTTTAACATTATTCCTGACATTGTAAACCTTAAAAGAAGGTTGGCAAGTTTGCTTTCCCAGGAGGGCGAACGCCCCAGCGGGTACGTGACAAATTTTCGTTGCGGTTCAAATGCCATGATTTATTACTGTCTTCACTCACTACCCATTTATCATATTAGTTCTCCTGGCTATTCATCCTACTTTGTATTCCATCCTGGGGGGAAAATATAAGCAGCTGCGGACCAATGATATAACAGAAACGTCGCTAAAATGGTGGAGGAGAAATTTCGAAAAGCGTCTTGGGTTCATGACATGGCTCAAACATCCATCATGAACGAGGGTGAAGAAGACGGATTCACGGATCTTAGAAGCAGAACGATGGCGCTGGCTGACGACTATGACGTCAACGTAAACATAGGAGAAGATGGAGGCGAGGATAACATGTGATGGTGATAGGAAAATGATGATGATTGTGGGAACATGGAGAGAGGAAGATAAATTGCTGATCCAGAAAGTCAACAACGGTAGTAGTGAGAAATATAAGATTAGTGAATGTTATACATGGAGAAAGTGAATGATGACTTAAGTGACATACATACAGTCACGATTAACGGAAAAACGCGAGGCATATATATGTATGGAATGTGTGTGTGTGTGTGTGTGTGTGTGTATTACAGTTGGTTGCACCGGGGGGGGGGGGTGCCCTACATCAAGCGTGTAGCATGATGTGTGGAGGCGAATTGAGCACAGTCTCGTTAGAAGACATCTCGCTCCACAGGAGTCCATGGTTCCCCTGCTCCCGCGTGGTGCGCACCACCATAAGATGGGTCCTACGTTTATATCATGGTAATATATATAGAGAAAGATGACTCGTTTCACTCCAGAGATCTGCCAGCAAGGTATTTTATGGTATATCACATTCTAGTTAACCTTGTGTTTTACCATCAGGACAGCCTACGTGGGACCTTTACGGCACGCTGGAAAAGAAAATTGAGTTCGTATTTCTTCTCCCAGGAGTAGCCTATATAGGAATCAAAGGACAAGCTACGGAAAGAAACCCAAGGGCTTATCATTTTAAGCCTGAATTAATGATGGTGGCAGAGTGGCAGTCTTCCTGCCCAGAGTAATTCCACGGTTGTAGAAAATCCGTAAGGTGGATGGGGGTGGGGTTAGGTGAGGTGGGTTGGGGGGTTGGCTCAAACCTCTTTTACCCCTTCCTGTAGTTACCCTGTTACCTGTAGGCTCTGATGCTGTAACCCAAACCTCACCGTGTGAACCCCACACCTCACTGCAGGACCCAATACCTGCTTATTCAAGTCAATGGAGTTTTCTTTTATCCCAGTGTAGTTTTCAGGAAGCCATGCCAGTAGTACCACTCTCTCTCTCTCTCTCTCTCTCTCTCTCTCTCTCTCTCTCTCTCTCTCTCTCTCTCTCTCTCTCTCTCCTGACTCGTTCTATGTTACGAGGCAATAAAAGTCGTATTTTTGGCCCAGTCTTCACCATGCTGCTCGACAATCACTACAATATTTTCCTTTAACTTTCACCAACATTTCTTCACCTCTATTTTTATTTCGGTCCGAAACAAAAATATATAAATATAAGCTTGAGAGAGAGTTCCCACGAATGTTTTCATTCCCGCAAATAGTTAAGAACTCCTTCTATTATCCAATATATATATATATATATATATATATATATATATATATATATATATATATATATATATATCAGCTGATAGCATCTTGGTTAGTCTCTGATCATGGATAGTGCCAGTGCCTTCGTGATTGCTTGTGATGATCAGCCAATTTGTTTTGTACAGAAGAACCCAGTCCCCGGCTGTACATTGTCTGCGGGCATTAATTTCAGTCCACTCCAGTTGCTTCCTTCCCAGTCATAACACACCTAATCCTTACGTAACCATAGGACAAAAGACCAACCAATCCTCCCTCGTTAATATAAAGCGGAATTAGCCAATCCACCCAGGATCTCCCCGTCTGCCAAGCCTCGGGCCACGCACACTAGAAAACCCACTCCCCTGTCTCCCCTGTCTCCCCGTCTCCCCCGTCTCCCCCGTCCCCTCGTCTCCCCCGTCTCCCCCGTCTCCCCCTGTCTCCCTCGTCTCCCCTCGTCTCCCCCGTCTCCCCCGTCTCCCTCGGCTCCTGGTCTCCCCTGTCATCTCTCTGTTCCCATTCTCCCTTTCGATTTTTCCCCCCAGGACGGTAATTCCAATGTAGTGTTTTAAAGCTTGCTTTTCGGTGAATGTCGTCTGTTTGACGGCTTAACAGCCGTTTCGTGTCCCTTGTTCGTCTGTGAAATAGACGGACGTGCTCGCCATTTAGGGTAGCGGCGAGAACAGGGGTTTATGCCAGTCAAAAGCGAATACATGTGTACAGGATGTTGTTCGTACTGCTGTTGAAAGGGAATGTACATCCATTTTATTCATATTCTTAACAGGATTCACGTCTTTGTTAGTCAATATTACATGTATTTGTCAAGTCTGTTTTTCAATCATTAAAAGAAAATCTCCACGTTTTGTTAACATGATGAGGACAACAGTTCGACTCCCGGGTATGATGGCCAGACCTTTTACCAGAAGCACAAAGGTTAGGTCAAAGGCCGGGCGATCATAGTTAAGGGTCGTATCTTCCTGTTCAAGGGTCGTACCGCCGTGCTCAAAGGGTCGTACCCTGTGCTACAACGGCTTCTCTCCATTCACACATTATGTAGAGTCCGTTTTCTATAAAACATTTCATAATGAAGGATAATGCCTGGTTATGATAACCGGGCGAGCATAGAGCTAACCAACACTCTGCTGGGCAAGAATAACGAAACTCTGTATTTATACAACACTCACGTCGACTCTGTTTTTTCTCTGAATGTAAATTTCACCTTGCGTAAATAATGATTTTATAGCTTTATTTGTGTAATGCTATATTAACGTAGATTATATATATATATATATATATATATATATATATATATATATATATATATATATATATATATATATATATATTGATGGGAGTGTATATGCTGATCGATACACATAGGTGTAGACATGTATAATGCCAAACGATTCATATGTTGGTTTATCATTCAGCTTACAGGACGGGATGGAACAGTTGGGTATTCCAGTAGACTTAACTGTCGTAAGTTCTGGGAAGGTTTTATTGTAAGGGGCGCCACTAATGAAAGAGTGGACAAGGAGCGCCACTAATGGAATGGGGAATGAAGTAGAGGGGATAAAATGATGTTTAAGATCATCTGACCCTTCCTTTTCCACCTTTCCCCTTCCCCCCCTCCCTCAACTCTTCCATTGGAAGGAACAGTTACCTGTAAAGGTGTTTGTAAATGGCAACTTTGAAGAGGGCTACCCAGACAGACGCTCGGCGGGAAAACCAATACTTGGAGAGGACGAGAGGGTGGCTCTTGGAGTGGCGTGTGATGTAGAGGGGCCAGGAGTGGTGTTTGTAGAGAGTTCGGACGTGTAGATGGGGTGTGAAGAGGCGTAGAAGTTGTGCAGGCGGATGGTGGAGTTGGAGTGATGGTGATGGAGGAGTGAGTGGAGAGATGGAGATTTTGCTCGTTGGTGGAGAGGGCTACGGGGGAGTAATGTGCCTGGAGATGTTTCTGAGAGGTGTGGGTGGAGTGTAGAGTGTTCTGAGAGGTGTGGGTGGAGTGTAGAGTGTTCTAAGAGGTGTGGGTGGAGTGTAGAGTGATGTAGATGGGGTGTACGACGAAACCAAACACACACGAATGATGGTATTATCTACGCAGAAGTTGATATAATTTGAGATATTATCATGAAGGTAGGGGAGAGTGATGTAGATAGAGTTGAGGATTGTAGGTAGGTTGTAATGTGGTGTAGAGTATAGAAACATGGGATGGTCTGTTATAGAAATGATATAGATGAGGCAGCATGATCCTCCCCGATACGATGAGAAATTAACTAGAATTATAGAAACTCGAATAGTTAGTATAGATGGAGTGTTGTTAGAGAAAGTAACATCAGTATGAAAGCTCACGTGAGTAGAGACGAGGTCGACCACTGCGCCAGAGAGTATTACAAGTTGATATTAAGGGCGGCCCAGCTGGTTGTTATGTGGTATATTGAAGGATGAGGGAGAGACGTGTTGAGAACCCGCCCGGGCGGGATAAGAAGACAATATTGAGGAAGGAAAAGACGCTACAAGAAGTCTTGAGATACATGGTGGGTTTGGATGAGTGAGGAAGATGGTGTGTGGGTAGGATGCTTCAGAAGGGGTCTACACGAGAGACACAGACTTTATGAAGTGTCGTCAGAACAGAAAGTAAAGAGAACTTCTATCTTAAATCATTCTGGCTGCCAAGGTACGATAACATGTTGTCTACGTAGACAAAAACAGTGATCATGATGACAGTCAGAGGAAACTGATCAATACTTCACTGAGGAAAATGTTGATAGTTATCATGACGATAGGTTGTAAACAGGTAACGTAATGTATATAGATATTGCAAACTGAACTTTAAAGCGTTTACATCCAGCACTGAGCTGGATAAGGACTGAAACAGTAACGTCATAACACACACACACACACACACACACACATATAGGTAGATAGATAGATAGAGAAAGAGAATTACTACTACAATGCCTGAGCTGCTGAGTTGGCGTCGTGGAGTTCGGTGTTGAGGGACATTGTAGTGATCCACAGACACCAACAGAGAGAGGGAGGGGAGCGCCACTAAGCCGTCTCTGGTGGCACCCTGCATACCACTCTCTTGGCCACAGGAAATGGGAGATAATTCGCAGCGCTTTACCTAAATCCCAGCTATTTCTCTCGCCATTTGACTCACTGTGGCAGGGTCCCATTCCTCTATCTTGTAAAATCTCCAAGATCCCTCCCACCAAATCCCTCAAAGTCCCTACTCCCTCCTTATAAATTCTTTCCCTGATTGCCTCTCCATCCCTCTACATCCGGTGGGACCTTCCAATTTCTCCATCGTTATAAATCTATCTCGTCTGGTTGAGCCCCATTACTCATATTTCGTAGGCCTATTACCATCCTCTTCTTACCCATTTTCTTTAAGTTTCTTTTCTGTATTTTCTTCCTCATTCTTTATTTCTTGTAACAGCCAGTGTGTCATGTCCCCTTTTGGCCTGACAGTGAATTTGATCCATATTTTTGTTTTTCATTTTCCTCCCATATGTTCTCCATCATCATCACCATTATCTACCACCTCCCAGGTCACCAGTTCTCTCCACCACCTCCTGTTATCTTCCTCATCATCACATCTTCTCGTTCATTAATGCATGTAGTAACAATGATCTGCCTACATATGTCCCAGACATCTCACTCTCCTCACCCATCATTTTCCTCCATCCCATTGTCGTCCCCATCTCCCTAAGCATCAATTATGGTTTCAACTCATTTAATATAACTACCTTTTTGTAACCTGATAAAAATGTAAGATATTTACTTTTAAAAAAAATGTGTCTGATCAGATCTAAATATAGTTAAACATACTATGAAAAATATGTTATATAAATAATGAGTAAATATCACAACGTAAATGTAAATGTTTAACTAAATAAAAGAAATACATAAAAAAGGATATGAAAGCCGAGGAAAACCATCAAGTTAGGTTAGGTTAGGTTAGGTTAGGTTAGGTTAGCTTAGGTTAGGTTAGGTTAGCTTAGGTTAGGTTAGCTTAGGTTAGGTTAGGTTAGGTTAGCTTAGGTTAGGTTAGGTTAGGTTAGGTTAGGTTTTTGACATTTCATGTAGGGTCGATCCCACAGACTGGACAGAAGGGATTACGGGAAAATGTGGATAATCATGGGTGGTTAGGCCTTCAGGTTCACCCCAGAGGTAAGGTTAATGCTGTATGTTAACCTTTGACCCTCCGGGTAGGTGAGGGTCAGGTTATCCTTCCCTGTATGACGTCAAAGACTAGTGGGTGATAGATTCCATGATTTTTTTTTATGTCCATAGAGTTTGGTTTTGCATTATTTGTTTCGTTCTCTCTCTCTCTCTCTCTCTCTCTCTCTCTCTCTCTCTCTCTCTCTCTCTCTCTCTCTCTCTCTCTCTCCCTTTTCCTCCTCTCTCTCTTTCTCTTCTACACGTGTTTCTGTAGTTTCTGTATATATACATGAACTTTCTTTCTCTACACTACCTATGTTTGGCTTGGCTTTTACCTGTTATACTGACTGTGGTGTCCAGATATTAACACAACACACAACTTGCACCTTCAAAAATATTTATGCTCTTAAACTCTCTAAACTTTACTTACTTCCCAAACTTTTCCTCTGTATCTGTCCCTCACAAACTTTAGCATCATATAAATACTTTTTTCTTATCTTATCATCATCTATAATTTTTCAGATTTCATCATATATACTTCTCCAGGTCTTCACCTTACCTCCATTGTTCACATCCTCACATCATCTATGCTATCTTACATTTTACATCGTAATTTTAAGATTTTTTCCAAACTTTTGAGGTTGTACTTTGAGGTGTGATGGAACGCCGTTCCCCCTCTTCACATTATCGGGAAGTTGTCGAACCTGGAGGGTCTGGGAAGCTGGCAAATTTGGCTTCTCAAGGATGGCCTTCCTAATTTATGCGCTGGCCAGGACAGTGACGCTGTGAGGGATACGCCTGGGTGAGAGTGGCTCCCGGAGAGAGAGAGAGAGAGAGAGAGAGAGAGAGAGAGAGAGAGAGAGAGAGAGAGAGAGAGAGAGAGAGAAGTACAGAACATATCAGGCAGACGGAAAAATAGAGAGAGACAAACAGAGTGAAACGCAGATGTATACATACTTTTATACGTATAGACATACATACATTCATAGATACATACATACATATGCACAAGGGACGGGTTCTCACGTTTACGTACAGTATATACATGCACGCACATAGACATATAGACAGAAGAGAGACAAACAGGAAATACAGACAAACAGATAGACACAGATACACATATACGCACACAACATGCAGACGCACAGACGAGACGACACACCCCAGCAACAGACTAGTGTCAGTGGTAACATCTGTATACCACACACTGTTTGTTCACCGTTGTCAGTTGTACAGGAAGTCTCCTCTTCCCGTTGCTCTGTTGTTGACTCCTCTTCCTCCTCCTCCTCCTGTCTCTCTCTGTTGCACCCGTCATGTGATCCCCTATTCTCTCTTGCTCTCATCATTATCAGCTCCTCTCTGTCTTCCTCTCGCGTGCACCCTCCCGTCCCGCCCACACTGCCTGGGGTGTCTTTCCTCGCGCCAAAAATTCTGTTTTTATCACAGAATTAATCTGCATTTTAGTGAAGGGGGGGGGGGGTAGGGGGGAAGAAGTGTGGAGACAGAGAGAGAGAGACGCCACTACATGTATGATAAATAGATAGATAAATAGACAGATACATAGGTAGATAAATGGACAGATAAAAGAGGAAAACATACATAGGTACATACATACAGATACATAAGAACAAACGGAGAAAAAGTATTAATATTCAATATGCATATAATGTATTTTCCCGTGTCTTGTAACGTCTGTTTGTTTTCCATGTCTCACAAACCGTAAAGCGAACATTCTGAGCGATATGTTAAGGACATCTGGGCGCTGTTTAAGGGTTCGTAACTTTATGATTGGGTCGTTACCTTATCTATAGGTCAGAGGAGAGCATGCGATGCTGGTGATAACTGTGGGTTAAACCTGTGTTACAAGGTCTTTACTTCAACACCAAGATGTTGTTATAAAGTTTCCACTGTCGGTATTTATAAGTCGAATATTTACACTGAAGGTTAAATCTTCGTGGTAGTCACTCAGGCCCTTCATACCATGCATAACACAGGCGGTTTGGGTAGGGTAACACCTCTGGACATACCAGGGACTCTGGTTCACCATTACAGTGCAAGACGAGGTGTTGCTCCAGCCTTATCATCATATAGTAATCTTGGTATATCTTACAGTAATGTTGGTATATCTTATAGTAATCTTGGTATATCTTACAGTAATCTTAGTACATCTTACAGTAATCTTGGTATATCTTACAGTATTCTTAGTACATCTTACAGTAATCTTAGTATATCTTATATTAATCTTAGTATTTAGCTTTCGTTCATAACGTTTAAGAAAGTTATCTTTAAGATACCTAGCTTTAGTGTGAGCATAGCGTAACGTTTTCTTTCATATTACAGAGTCAGCGTATAGACGGAATAAATGTATATATGATTTCAATATTGACGTAAACCGGAGTGAATTGAGGTGGACAAAAAATCACGGATATTGAATATATTCGAATGTCTGAAACCTTTATGGATACTAATTGATACTAATTGTTATATATCAAATATTGATGTTGACTGTTTCTATCAAAATCTTTTTTACAATATTCACTGACATTAAAGCTAATAAACCGTACATCGATATATATATATATATATATATATATATATATATATATATATATATATATATATATATATATATATATATATATATATATAGATATATATATATATATATATATATATATATATATATATATATATATATATATATATATATATATATATATATATATATATGCATCAGATACTATTGTTGATTGCTGTATATCAAACATTGATGCTGTAGCTGTATATTGAAAGAATTTTTTTTATATTCACCTACACTGTAGCTAATAAAACATACATTGACATAAGTATAAACATCCCTGACCTACATAGACACAAGTATATACATGGGTAACTTCCAGTGTATTGTGGTAGAAATTCCTAGCAATTCTGGAGGCTAGAGCAAGATGACTGTGGCCCAGGATTAATACAGATGGAACGGGTTTGCTTTCAATCAGTGGGTGTGACCCAGAGGCTGGTCAATACGGGGAGATTGTGGGAGCCTGGGTCACAGGGGTCTCACACACACACACACACACACACACACACACACACACACACACACACAAGAGGCGAATTACATCGCAGGTAACGACCAATCACCGGCCCTCTACCCTGAGTCTGATTGGTCCTAGAGGAAAAATAAAGTCAAGAGTTAATTGTGAGGAGGGCATAAGGGAGGTGAGGGAGAGAGAGAGAGAGAGAGAGAGAGAGAGAGAGAGAGAGAGAGAGAGAGAGAGAGAGAGAGAGAGAGAGAGAGATGGGTGCACAGGATACGAAATTTTGCAGCAAGTCAGATCATTTTCTCATGTTCATGTGTATGATTGAGTGCTGGAAGTCCCACCATATCTTCCTAAAGTCATGACACAAACCTTATCATGTTCACGTCATGACCACGCGAGGTCTCGTGGTAGCCTATCCTGGTACACACTCATGACGTGAAGCCAATCTGAATATTTCCTCTCAAGAAATACATTTAGTATTGTTTCTTCGTAATAAGAATATTGTCCCTCCATATCTTCAGGATGATTTGCTCTGTGCCAGGATCACTCAGCATTCACATCAAATCTGTCCTTCCTTCAGGTAGGCAGGCGATATGGCACGCCAAAATAGAAAATTTCCAGAGGCCATAGAGGAAGAATATCCCAAATACTTCGAGGTATATTAGAATATTTGGAAACCCTGTGTGAGTGGGGAGAGGGGTGGGAGAATCCTTCGTCTGCCGACCTCGTTCCTATGGCCTTTTATTGCTCGCGAATATTCTGCATTTTCGTCCAATTCCGAGGCGTCTCTCCGGCTCCTCATAGCCATATTCTGACCCCAAAATCTCCATTACAGAAGAGAGTCAGCGGACCTCTGGCTATCTCCGCCTCGCCATGTATTTTCCTTTTGTTCAGAGACGAAGGTTTCCAGTCACGGTGGAGGAAATGAAGTCCAGAGGTGATGTATGGGTCGTAGTGGTGTGTCTATAGTGCTTGGTGGGACTATCGCTTTGTTATTATTAGTTATTATATAGAGTTATCTATGTGGCACCTCAGCTGCTTCTTTCATATCCTCCTCTCTCTCTCTCTCTCTCTCTCTCTCTCTCTCTCTCTCTCTCTCTCTCTCTCTCTCTCTCTCTCTCTCTCTCTCTCTCTCTCTCTCTCTCCCTGTTAAATACCATGCATGCTTACTTCACCAATGCATGGTGTTTGTTCCATTCTTTATCCCGCCGCAGGGAGTGGAGGGGAGGTAGAGAGAGCGTTCTTACCACTTCATCCTTGCCTCATCCACTTAATAACGGAACAGATAGATTTAAGGTCAATAACAGACAACCTAGACATGTGCCATTTCTGGGTTAACTCGAGTAATAAATGAAGCAAGAACCAAAGTTTGTCCCTAAAATAAATACTTGAAATATCACGGATCAGAATGTGAAACCATAAACGCAACAACCATGTGTCTATCTGTAAGGATGATATGTAAGATATGTGGCATCAGTGTGAGGGAACTGTGCCAGACATCAAATGTTTGTTTACAATCATGGCGTTTGTGGATACGGCAGTGGAGGAGTCTAAAGCACACAAACTGTGTAGGGAGATGGGTATATTTTTCAGTCTATAACTGTTGCCGATCAGTAAATCAATGTGAAAAGAGAGAAATTCATAGTACCACGAAAAACAAGCTTATCATTACAGGATTACGTGTACAAACTTCAAGTCGTAAATTAAAAGTGAGTATTATATTTTCAGTTTTTCAAGGAAGTAAACCTTGAGTCGTGGGTCCATTATAAGTTCCGCAAATAAACTTGGAGACCCCCAGGTGCCTTTGCTGCGCTATTGAAAGTTTATTTTCCTTCGTATTATCCTTGGTGTATGTGTGAGAGCCCCAGAAGCCATGTGTATGCTGGAGAATGCCAACAGCGTTGCGTATGTTGGCGAGCGTCAGTAGCCTTTCTTAACTTGGAGAGAGCCAGAGGCCAGGCGTATGGCTTGTCATACATGGGAGCAAATTGGAATCCCATATATTCTCTCATTTGCCTCCCATATTCCTATGTAGTCCCCTCCGCAGAATCTCTCTCTCTCTCTCTCTCTCTCTCTCTCTCTCTCTCTCTCTCTCTCTCTCTCTCTCTCTCTCTCTCTCTCTCTCTCTATATATATATATATATATATATGTATATGTATAATCATAGGACGGGCAGGTTTAAGGATTATTGACGATATCAGAATGAATTTTGACTTCTCGACAGATGTAAAACTGGTTACTTATATAATCACTTCAGTAATGATAAATATGGAGAAAGTGACATATCAAAATCTAGTTCATAATCTTGAGAGCCTTAAACTAATCCATCAAAGGAAAATTTAATATCAGCTTCGCGATAGTGATTTTCAGGGCTTGAGAACCAACGGAAAGTTACAGATATTTAACCTAGACTTATCCATCAGTTTAACCCTGAACATAACCTAACATATTACCAGACATTACTCCTCCAGACACGCACTCCACCGTGACAGGCTGAGGCAGTAAACAAAGTTTAATTAGTATCGTAAGATTTTTATTTAGGCAGGAAGCCTGTAGGCTGGGAGGGGGCAAGGAGTTTGTCCAGGCAAAGGAGAGAAGTTCAGCCTAAAACCTACCCGAAGTTTGGACTACTTGGCTCAGACCTGGGCCCAACTATGCCGGGAAATGCTGGCGGTGTCGGAGGTGGCCAGGGGAAGTGGTATTGTTGCTGGGGTTGGAGACGGTGGTGGAGAGGTGAGGCAGGAATGGGAGGTTGAGGTGAGTGGTGATGGAGGTTTGGAGGAAGCGTATATATTGGTATAGAGGTTTAGAAGAACTACAGTTTTGGAGAAATGGTTGATAGGAGAGTTATAGGAAAATGTGGGAGAGGTGATTTCTAGCAAGGACCTGAGTAAGCTTCACACACACACACACACACACACACACACACACACATGCACATTTAAACAGAATGTTAAAATTTTGTGGTGGGAAGAGATAGATGGAGATGTTCGAGATAGTGGAGATGTTTTGAAATGAAGGAGATATTGCTGAGACAGTAGAGATACTAGGGAGATATTAGAGAGATGGTGGACATACTGGGGAGATGTATGAAACGCAGGAGAGACAATGAAGACGGAGAAGAGACAATAGGATGACGTATGCATGTTCAAGTTTGGAAAGTATAAAAGTACCACAAGCAACATAGTTGTCTGAGGATGTGTCTCTGTGTCAGCCGTGTTGATGTCTAGCAAGTTCACATTTCCTCACTCTGACACATTCAAGCCAGTAACGAGTGAACAGGTCGTCGTAACGACCATTTCTCAGTCCATAGGTTTCCGACTGTACTTGTAGTTAGGGAAGTAAGGAAGGGTGTTCATGATGAGGTCTCAGCGCGGGAGACTTGCCCTTCACTGGTCACAACACAAGCAGACGTTCACCTTTGTTGTTTGAGCAACGAAACCTGGATGTATACATCTTTCCTCAGAACTATATATGATTACTTAGGGTAACAAACTCCATGATTGATAGACAAAAAAAAAAGCACCGGATTTATATATCTATACAAATTTATTAATTTCCGTTTAATGTACTAAATTTACAGTTGTACTTTTATGAAAATAAAAAGACGTAAACGCAGATATCAAAACTATATAAACAAACTCTTGCGATCTCATCACCTCCTCAGACGTACAATAATCAACAACAAAATCACAACTTGGAGAAAGCCAAACTGAGACGTAACTTCACCTTTGAAGACGTGATGTCAAGAAATTGGTGTGTGGCAACTGTGTGCATCCGCGTTATGCCAAAGGAGGTTCAGTTTCCCGTCCGGGTTACTTTCCCTCTGACGGAGTTTGCCCCTCGTTTACGTGGGTTCCTGGCGACTTGAAGAGCGAGTTGATTGAGTGCAACGCTGCTCTGTGTGTGTGTGTGTGTGTGTGTGTGTGTCGTCCCAGACTCCATGCCTCTTGTCTGGGTGACATTGTGAATGTGTTCATCAAGGTAAACAGCTGACCTGTACGTGTTCAGATAGAACGCGTCTCTGATTTTACTGGAGGGCAACGGTCTTGTGGATGCCGTTATATTTCTTTGCGTGATTTCTGTGTGTATGTCTTTTCGTATATTCGTATACATATATGGATATATAGGTACACACACACACACACACACACACACACACACACACACACACACACACACACAAGGTCAAGAGACGGGGCAACGCGAGTGCAAAACTCACTCCTCTTGACACACAAACAACAACAGGAGGACAGAGATGAAGCAGGATGGGAGAGGGGCTGTAGTAGTAGTAGTAGTAGTAGTAGTAGAAGTAGTAGTAATAGTAGTAGTAGTAGTAGTAGTAGTAGTAAGAAAAGAGAGTTAATGTAGTAGAGAAAAGGACGACAGAATCGTGGGGAGAAGGGTAGCAGAATGGGGGCCACACGGGGCGTTACCTCACTAATGACCCGTGGGCTAACCTCCCCAAGATCTCATCTTCCTTCATACTTCCTCATACCTCATACTCCCTCACACATTCTCCCTCACACCCGTGATCTCTCATGACTTGTACTTCTTTACATTGCTTACATCCAGAAGATCCACACAGGTTTGCTCCTCACACTGTTGTTCTCTCCTCATGAGTCCTCAGCAGTCCTTACTCATATCTTCCTCACACTATAAATTGCTCAACATCTTACCTTGTCCTTATCGTTGTCTCATATCTCACGTTGGCATTGTTATTATTATTATTATCATTATTATTATCATTGTATTATTATTATTATTATTATTATTATTATTATAATTATTATTATTGTTATTATCATCACCATCATGTCATTATTCTTATTAGTATCATTACTACTATCATTGCCATCATTATTATCATCATTATCATGATCATTGTTTCGTGCCGTACTGACGGGGCTGCCTTGCTCCTCCCCCCATACTGTGGTGACGCCGTGCAGGTGAGCTGCGGTCATCGCTGAAGGCAGTAAGAGTTTGTAGCAAAGCCTCCCTCCCTCCATCTATCTGCCCGACCCATCGTTGACACGGATTTTTTCCATCTATATGACCAACCTCGAAGGGGATTGTCTCCATGTAATTGTCCGACGTTGACGTAGATCTCCTTCTATCTACCCGACGTTTCACGGAGATGGACACTCCATCTATCTACGTGGCGAAGGTTCAGCTTGGCTCGCCATCAATACCCCTTTGTCCTGTGCCGGAAATGTTCCCGCATTTTCGTCCGTCATTGTGTCACTGACGCATCGGGCAATTTGTCGCCCCGCTCGCTACATTTACATTCGAATGCTCTCTCGTTATCTTTTTCACCAGAGGACAAAGAGATAATTACTCGGTGATATGCAGGAAACAAGGAAATTCTGATCATTCTGTTTCCTAGTGAGCCAGGTGATTGGCCTCTTCCCTGGTCAGGGCCAGTGTTACTGTGGACATCTCCTGGGTGGTGTGGGCTGCACGTGGCCACCCCTGACCCCCTCAGGGTCAGTCCAGGCTGAGGCATGAGCCAGCAGCGGTGCACCACACCACCAACACTGCCACAACTCAGCCAGGAGTATGACACCCGCCTCGAGCACCTCTACATCTCTGAACCACGAGAGTTGCTGATTAGAAATCGAAGAGAACATTGAAAATCTGCCGTTGTCATAGATTTCTCTAAAGTAATGTAGAAAGATGAATCCAACATGGAGAGCAACACCTCACGTTGCTATATCTCTCGTAACGATGACTGATGCTTAGAAGACAAACATTTCTCCATCCATTAACACCCCCCCCCGACCCCCTGTGCCTCCGTCCATCTACCCCCCTCCCTGTGCCTTCACCCATCAACCCTCCCCCCCTCTGTGTCTCTCCCGGGACAACCCACGCAGGAACCTAAGTCAAGTCCTAACCTTCTTGGAAAAGGAGGAAAAAATCCTTCAACACCCCCTCCCCCACACACGCTTCAGAAGGCTTCGTACCCTCACTTGTTTGCGCAAACACCGTCGTCAGAACCAAGAGAGGAAAAATACCTGATGCATTTTCACCCTTCCTCCAGATAAAAACAAAATCCCCCTCACGAGACGTCCCTTAACTTTCATCAAACAAATCCCTTCTATTATTTCTTCCACAGGCGGGCGATACCTCCGCTTCTGCCTCGTCTTCTCTTTTTTCTTCAGCTCAGAAAAATCACTTCTGTTGTTTGAAAAGATCGCTCTCACAAGTGCTGAAGCCTCTTATATATATATATATATATATATATATATATATATATATATATATATATATATATATATATATATATGGGTGTGTGTACATCATACATGATCGCCGTTTGTCGTGTCACGAAGTAGTGTGAAGAAAAGACGAGGAATGGCCTCATTGGCTCACATCTGCGCTCTACTTGCCATTTAAATTGCGCTGAAACCACAACTCCCTGTCCATGATTTCCTCAGACCGCTTCAAATGCCCCGGTTCAGCCCATTCATGGCACGTCCTCCCCTGTATTCCATGTCTCTCCAATTAGCTTTATCTCATGCACACCTCACACACTCCTGCATGTTTAGGCCTTAGTCACACAGAACGTCTTTCATTCCCTCCACCCACTCACTGCTCTGCTTTACCTTCCGTTGGTCTGGCAGCTGCTGTGGCCATTCTCAGGTATCTATAACACTCCATATTTGTATGTGAGAGTTTGTTTGTGCATGTGTGTATGTGTGCATATATATTTCAGTTAATATTTGATGTATGAACACCTTGTTTATTCTTCCCACAACTGTCTTTCACTGGAATTACTCTCAGTGTCAGTACACAGAACTCATAACATTTAATACATTACAGCCACTATTACTGTAAACTCTAAAATCCAGGACAATAATTCCTGTTATGATAGAAACAAGAATTCATTTACGTCAATCCATTGAGAAAGTGTACGTAACTCCTACCTCTCATCATACGGTACTGAGAAGTTAAGGAAATCTACCACTTCAAAATTTCCAGTCACAGAGGACGACAGGTCCCCAGCCTGACGATGGTTATGTATCTCAAAACTGACATGGAACACAAGAGACGAGGCTCAGCGCGCCTCTCCGCCCCTTCCTCGCATCTCACTCATAAATTCTATGAAAACATCATATATTTCTTCTCTTGACAAAGCTTGGTGGGTTGGAGGCAATCTGCCAGAGATCCGTGACCATAATGATTTCCGGGAACACAATAGACCCCATCTTTTTTTTTTTTGTATCTTTTTGAAAGTTTCTGTTAACAGAGAAGGATTTGTGGGTACTTGCCAGACTTTTATATTCGTCCCAAGTGTTCGGAAAGACAAGGACTTTCTTGCTCAAATAGATATAGTTGGAATCCCACTCCATTTCGCTAATAAGATGAGAATGTCCGTCTAAGGCGACCTGATTTACGCTAACTTGGGGATGTATTATAGTATTCATTCCGCTTATTCGGAATGAAGTGAATGTTGCCCAAGAATTGAACACAGACACAGCCATTACTGAAGTCTGTAACAAGCAAGTGATGTCTGTTGTTGGCACTTGGTTCACAGGCAATTGAGGAAGCTTTCTAGATTGTTTCACGTCACCAGACACATGGTCTACGGTGACTGCATGGTTGGTGAATGTAGCTGTCACAATATTGTATCAATGAAATATACAAGTCTTACATACCAGTCCGAAACATTTTCCATTTACTTTGATATTATTTCTTGAATTTTTTGCATTTCGTCTGAATATATCGATCCATCTTGATCGTTAACCCCTGGAGTGCGACGGTACGATACTGGAGCACGACAGTGCGACTCATGAGCATGACGGTACAGTACTTGAGCACGACGGTACGACTCTTGAGCATGATGGTACGAACCTTAAGCAGGACGGTACGGTCTTAGACAGCGACGGTACGATTACTGGATGCTGAGGTACAACTCAAGACTATGACGGTACGACGCTTGAGCACAAGGGTACGACCCTTGGGTCTAGTATCGTCCCATCCTTCTCAAGGGTCGTACCGTCGTGCTCAAGGGTCGTACCTTCGTGCTCAAGGGTCGTACCGTCGTGCTCAAGGGTCGTACCGTCGTGCTCAACTGTCGCACCGTCGTGCTCAAGAGTCATAGCGCCGTGCTCAAAGGGTTAGTCTCACATAAAGGTGCCTCGCCGGAAGAAAATTAACACAAAGACAATCGCAACAGAAATGATCAATTAAATTGTATAAGTGAACTCGTTGTAATAGCTGTATATCCCATGATGTGACACACACTATCATCACATGTGCTCAAGCCCACATCACTCACTAATTATTCCCGGCTGTGTAATTACGGGTCATTATTAATTACGGAAGAAAAAGAAATGTTTTATGAACTCAAGTAGTGTTGACAATTAACCAAATTAATACCTCCTATAATTAAACCACTTTATTTCGTCTCTCGGTAAGCTCTTGTTTCTTTTAGTGCAGTAAATAATGTAGTCCTCAGTTACGATATTATAATTCCTCCAGCGGGTTGGCTTGTATAATTTTGTCCTTTCTGATCGACTCTGTAGCAACAGCCACTTGCTTATCTGTACGTCTGTACGTTCTGCTTCTGGTACAACAGATTTTGTACTTGTTTGTTTGTTGTTCTGTCTTTGATATGTTTATCTGTCTATCGTTTCTTCTCTCTGTCATATGAATCCGCAATAGATGAGTATGTAATGATGTAATGATACAGGAGAGAGCAGAAAGTAACAGTCTCATCGATCAAGCAAGACGTGCGCTCAGCGGTGAGTGGTAGACCCATACATTGTGGCGAAGATCTTGTCGTAGGTACTTGTAGGTTAGTAGGTACTCTCTCTCTCTCTCTCTCTCTCTCTCTCTCTCTCTCTCTCTCTCTCTCTCTCTTCCCCTACCCCTCCCCTTCTCTCAACTCTCTTTCCTCTCATCTCTCTTCTCTTCCCTCCCCTCCCTTACTCCGATTGATTATGTATTAAGAATTTATATAAACAGTTGAACAGCATTTACAAACATTGATCAACAATCATGTAAAAATTTCTTTCTGCATGAATGGGTTGCACAACTCTAATGTTAACATATTACAAGCACGAACAGTTGAACATAACGTGAATATCATTCAACATTTATGGAACTTTGAGCAAAGACTTCCAAACTGAGTTGATCATTATCGGAATTTGCTTGACATACGAACAGATTTACAGCTCCGCCTTCACACACGGTACGTGCCCGCACTTACATGTGTTA